>NW_027620425.1:554196-586696 GCF_964198595.1 Lampetra fluviatilis
TCAGTGCGCGTGCAAGGAGCGGCTCGGAGTCCCACACAGGTGGCGTCTGTGTGTGTCTGTGTGTCTGTGTGTGTGTCTGTGTGTGTGTCTGTGTGTGTCTGTGTGTGTGTCTGTGTGTGTCTGTGTGTGTGTCTGTGTGTCTGTGTGTGTCTGTGTGTGTGTGTTTGTGTGTGTGTGTCTGTGTGTGTCTGTGTGTGTGTGTCTGTGTGTCTGTGTGTGTCTGTGTGTGTGTCTGTGTGCGTGTCTGTGTGTGTCTGTGTGTGTCTGTGTGCCTGTGTGTCTGTGTCTCTGTCTGTGTGTGTGTCTGTGTGAGTCTCTGTGTGTCTCTGTGTGAGTCTCTGTGTGTCTCTGTATGTGTCTCTGTGTGTCTATGTGTGAGTCTCTGTGTGTCTCTGCGAGTCTGTGTTTGTGGGTGTCTGTGTGTCTGTGTGTCTGTGGGTGTCTGTGTGGGTCTCTGTGTGTGTATCTGTGTCTCTGTGTGTGGCTCTGTGTGTCTCTGTGTCTCTGTG
The DNA here is from genome assembly GCF_964198595.1 of Lampetra fluviatilis. Lineage (NCBI taxonomy): Eukaryota > Metazoa > Chordata > Hyperoartia > Petromyzontiformes > Petromyzontidae > Lampetra > Lampetra fluviatilis. The sequence goes on from NW_027620425.1 coordinate 554,706, forward strand.
TGTCTCTGTAAGTCTGTGTCAGTGGGTGTCTGTGTGTGTCTCTGTGTGAGTCTCTGTGTATGTCTCTGGAGTCTGTGTCTGTGGGTGTCTGTGTCTGTGGGTGTCTGTGTGTGTGTCTGTGTGTGTCTCTGTGTCTTCTTCCAACCGGTTGGAAACATTTAGGCTGGCCTGCCTATGATCCATCCTGGTTTAACCAGGCTGTATTGTGTGAGGAGCTCACACATCCTTGAAAGATCTGGGAAAAGTACCATCGGTGAGCTCCTCCGGCAGGCAAGGCTGCGTTGGCTGGGTCATGTAGCCCGCATGCCCAGCCACCGCATGCCTAAACAGCTTTTGTTCGGCCGGATCGAGAGGGCTAAACGGGCACGGCACGGGCTAGAGAAGAGATGGAGTGATGTGGTACAGGAGGACGTGGAGCTGAGTGGACTTGTCGATGACTGGTACCAGCGGGTGTCAAGATCGGCCTCTGTGGAGGAGGCTCGTGAAGGACACTACTGGGCAGTTGGAGGCAGTCGCCCTCCAACAACAAACTCGGAGGGCGGAGGAGCGACGCTCAGAACGAGCGGAGCGCCGGGTGGCTAAAGCACTGCAAGTTGGCACAGTAGGGGGCACTAGTGCATCAGCCAGTTATCTCGGTCATCTCGGTCAGTCGACCCGTGGCACCCGAGTCTGCCCCGTGACCTCCTGCCAGCGGGCGTTCGACACTTCATGTGGCCTCAAGGTGCACATGGCCTGGCACAAGCGTCGTGGTGACGTCACCGCCACTTAGTGGCGAATGGCAGTTATCTCTGTGTGAGTCTCTGTGTCTCTGTGGGTGTCTGTGTGAGTCTCTGTGTCTCTGTGTGTCTCTGTGTGTATCTCTGTGTGAGTCTATGTGTCTCTTGTGTTTGTCTCTGTGTGTCTCTGTCGTGTCTCTGTGTCTCTGTGTGTATCTCTGTGTGAGTCTATGTGTGTCTCTGTCGTGTCTCTGTGTGTATCTCTGTGTGAGTCTATGTGTGTCTCTGTCGTGTCTCTGTGTGTATCTCTGTGTGGGTCTATGTGTGTCTCTGTGTGTGTCTTTGTGTCTCAGCTACTAGAGGAGCTATGCCAGACTAACAGCTGGGACAGCCGATCTACCAGCTGCACTCTGCCGTGTCTCCAGACCAGCGACAACTTTTCCTCTACAAAGTCGCAATCCCGGCACTCGCAAGCGAGCTGGCACACACGTGAGGAGACGCACGCAGTCACTCTCCCAGTCACTCAGTCACTCACTCACCCAGTCACCAACCCAGTCACTCAGCCAGTCACTCAGCCAGTCACTCACTCAGTCACTCAGCCAGTCACCACCCAGTCACTCAGCCAGTCACTCAGCTAGTCACTCAGTTAGTCACTCAGCCAGTCACTCCCCCAGTCACTCAGCTAGTCACTTAGCTAGTCACTCAGCTGGTCACTCAGCCAGTCACTCAGCCAGCCACTATTTCCCCCCCCCCCCCCCACTATTCCCCCCACCATCTCCCCACCCCACTCCCCCCACTATTCCCCCCCACCATCTCACCACCCCCACCCCCACTATTCCCCCCACCATCTCACCCCCCCCACCCACCATCTCACCCCCCCCCCCCCACTATTCCCCCCACCATCTCACCACCCCCCCCCCCACTATTCCCACCATCATCTCACCCCCCCCCCCCCCACTATTCAAACCCCCCACTATTCCCATCTCACCCCCCCCCCACACGATTCCCCCCACCACCTTACCACCCACCCCCCCCCCCCCCACTATTTCCTCCACCATATAACCCCCCCCCCTATTCCCCCCACCATCTCACCCCCCCCCCCCACTATTACCCTCACCATCTCACACCCCCCCCCCCCACTATTCCCCCCCCCACCACCATCACCAGGCACCCGTTCCAGCCGAGCAAGTTATGTGTCTCTGTGGAGGAGGCGAAGTTGCTGGCGGCAGACCACGTGGTGCAGACGCTATGCATGCCGGGAGGCAGCGTTGGCCACGCCCTTCCGGGGGAGGCCGACCACGTGGTGCAGGCGCTGTGCATGCCGGGAGGGAGCGGTGGCCACGCCTCACCCGGGGAGGCCGCGGGAAACTTCGCGGGTATGTGAGGTCGGTACGCGCAGAGACACACACACACACAGACACATACACACAGACATAGATAGATACATAGATACAGACACACACAGATACATGTACATACACAGACATAGATAGATATGTACACATATATATACACATATATACATACACATAGATACATACATACACACAGAGATAGACACACGCACAGACAGATACGTACATATAGATATAAATACACATAGATACATACACACAGAGACAGACACACGCACAGATACACACATACAGACATAGATATATATATACATACACATAGATACATATATACACACAGAGAGACACACACACGCACAGACACACACAGATACAGATACATACATATAGATATATATATACAGATATACATACACATAGATACATACACACAGAGACAGACACACGCACAGACAGATACAAACGTAGATATATATACATACACATAGATACACACAGAGACAGACACGCACAGACAGATACATACATATAGATATATACATACACATAGATACACACATAGATACATACACAGAGACATACACACGCACAGACAGATACACACATATAGATATATATACATACACATAGATACATACACATAGATACATACACACAGAGACAGACACATGCACAGACAGATACACACAGACATAGATAGATACAGAGATATATAGATACAGACATACACACACATACATACAGATACACACATACACATATATATACATAGACAGATATATACATACACATATACACACATACACACAGATACATACATACAGCAACTGCCATTCGCCGCTAAGTGGCGGTGACGTCACCACGACGCTTGTGCCAGGCCAAGTGCACGTTGAGGCCACGTGAAGTGTCGAACGCCCGCTGGCAGGAGGTCACGGGGCAGACCCAGCAGGTGCCACGGGTCGACTGACCGAGATGACCGAGATGACTGGCTGATGCACCACCTGTGCCCCCTACTGTACCAACTTGCTGTGCTTTAGCCACCCGGTGCTCCGCTCGTTGTTGTGAGCGTCGCTCCTCCGCCCTCCGTTGTTGTTGGAGACCGACTGCCTCCAACTGCCCAGTAGCGTCCTTCATGAGCCTCCTCCACAGAGGCCGATCTTGACACCGCTGGTACCAGTCATCGGCAAGTCCACTCAGCTCCACATCCTCCTGTACCACATCACTCCATCTCTTCTCTAGCCCGTGCCACGCCCGTTTAGCCCCCTCGATCCGGCCGAACAAAAGCTGTTTATGCATGCGGTGGCTGGGCTTACGGGCTACATGACCCAGCCAATGCAGCCTTGCCTGCCGGAGGAGCTCACCAATGGGACTTTGCCCAGATCTTTCAAGGATTTGTGAGCTCCTCACACAATCCAGCCTGGTTAAACCCAGGATGGATCGTAGGCAGGCCAGCCTACGTTTCGCAAGCGTAGAGAAGGGAGGGAATGACCGTGGCCGAGAAGACCTGAAGCTTCGTGTGGAGCCACAGACCAGGTAGCTTCCACACAGCGTTACGCAACCGATGAAAAGATATTGCCGCTCGACTGATTCGGAGTGAGACCTCTGCTGTTAAACTGGAGCCGGTCATAAGCACACTGCCCAGGTATGGGAAACTCTCCACTCTCTCCACAACTTCCCCATCACCGATTGGGAGTTGTGGGGGTGGAGTGTCCGATGGTACAAAATACCCAGGCAGGTGCTTAGTTTTGGTGGGGCTGATGGTAAGGCCCCACCTCTTAGTGGCACGCCCCAGTCTCAGCAGCAGCATCTCGAACTCCTCTTCTGAATCAGTAACTATTACCAAATCATCGGCATACATAACGTGGTTGACCAATAGGGAGCCATCTCTTGATCGCACCCGGGCGTCGATCAGCCTCCCATTATATCTGTACCAAACGGAAATTCCCGCGGTACAGCTATTGAAGGCTTCACGAACTACGCGGTCAAAATAGTGTGGAAGCCAGAGGGCATCCCTGCCACACCCCAAGGTGTTCAGGGAAAGGCTCTGACTCCCGGCCACATAGTTTTACCCAGGCCTGCTCACAATCATGAAGGTCCTTAATGATCGTGAGCAGAGGGTCAGGGACTCCAAAAGCACGAAGAACAACCCAGAGCCCAGACCTACTGATGGTATCATAGGCCTTGACCAGGTCAATGAAGCAGAGATTTAGGTCTTGTTGGAATTCCCTACACCTCTGCTGTAACAGACGGACAGAAAATATGGCATTTGTGCAGGACCGCCCTTTCCTGAAACCGCATTGGGGCTCCGAAAGCCCCTCCTCAGCGTGCCTAGCAAGACGATGTTGAATAATCCTTGCCAGGACCTTTCCCGGCACACTGAGGAGTGAGATGCCCCTGTAGTTGTTACAGTCTGTGCGGGGTCCCCCTTCTTAAAGAGGGGGGCCACCAGGGCATCCTTCCAATCCTGCAGAACCCGTCCAGCGGTCCAGACTGTTGTTATGATGTCATATAGGGCAGTCTGTGCACAAACACCACCCTCTCTCAGCATTTTGCTTGGGAGATCATCTCTGCCCGGTGCCTTTCCTGGTCTCAGACTCCGGATCGCCTTCAGTACTTCCTCAACAGATGGAACCTCAGCCAGCCACTCACAGGGGGTGACCTCTTCCAATATTTGAGGCACCGCAGCCTTAGCAGGGTTATCCCCACTTTGTGCCATGATGTTTTCCTGGCTGAGGGATTTTCCCTCCTTCAGGACCTCACAGAAACGCTCAAAAAATCCACAAACCTGTTCCTGGGGGTCGGAAATTGGATCACCGTTTTTCCCCTAATAATGGGAATAGGTGTGGCACTGCAGGTTAAATAGTGATTTGTGTTCGCGGGCCACTGAGGCAGACTCCATCTCCTCAGCAACCCGTGACCACCACCCATCCTTGCAGCGCCTTATGGCTCTCCGAACCTCCGAGCGAAGGCTGTGGTAAGCCTCCTCATTCTCTGACGTGGGATGCTGTAACAGATGAGAGTGGGCCTGTCGCTTTTTCTCAACTATACTGAACACCTCCTTCTCTCAGCCAGGGTCTCTGGCGAGGTCTGGACCGCGTACCCAAAGCAGCCATTGCAGCTGCATGATTCACAGTCCTAAACCTCGCCCATTTACCCTCGAGATCAGGAGGAGTGGGGGACGATGATTAAATTCTTGCTTGCAACTTTCATCACCTTAGGTTGGAATGGGGTCTTGGGTGTACACCCACCACTGGAGTGTAAGAATGGCAGGCGCATCTGACAGATGACTAGTCGATGGTCAAAGGGCGGATCTGCTCCATGTTAGGGCCTCTCGTCAAGGACATGGGCTCGCATCCGCTGATGCGTCACTATGTAGTCCAGCGGATGTTCTTGCTTGGACCCGGCATGCATCCATGATATTGTGTGGATGTGCCGATGCCGGAACAGCGTGTTGGTAATTACAAGCCCATGGGCTGCACACAAATCTAGCAGCCTCCTACTGTTATTATTGAGCTGATCTGGCCCATGCCTACCAATCACTCCAGACCAGGTGGTAGCATCATGACCAACTCGGGCATTGAAGTCACCCAACAAGATGACTCTATTCCGAGGTGCCATTTTAGCCAGCACCTGTGACAGGAGGTCATAGAACGCATCTGACTCATCGGCCTTGCCTGCATCCCTCCACGGATGTTCCTCTTCGGTGGGGGCATATGTAACCACGACCACCACTCCTCGCCTCCGGTTGATGGGAAGGCGAGCCCAAAGTAGCCTGGGGCTTACAGCTTCCAACACCTCACTGCCATGCTCCAACGCCCCTTCATTCTTTTGTTCAGAAGAAGAGCCACACCCTGTTGTTTGGCAGTCTCCTGCCCCGAGTAGAGGACTGTCCACACCTCATTGTGAAAGGAGCCAGAGCCGGTCTAGCGGACCTCGTGAATGCCACAGAGATCCAGGCGGTACCGGTCCAGCTCCCAACAGAGGAGTGGCAGCCTCTCCTCCGCAGTGAGCATTCAAACATTCCACGTGGTCATCCGTAGTGGCTTGTCGTTGTTTCTGGAGGAGCCCCGAGGGTGAAGATTCAATCTCCTGGCTCCGCCAGATGGGGTTTGGCCAGGAGACGTTATAGACGCCTGGCCCTTCTGAGCCTCTGGCACAAGCTTATTAGTTAGATATTTTAGCCGTGGTTTAGTGGTAATTTATTGAAGGTGGAGGGGTTACCAGCCCCTCGCACCCATCCAGAGCCGCCATTTAGCCACTGTGGTGGTTACAGACGCCATTAGGGGAGAGGGCCAATCGGAATTGGCCCTCCTTCCCACAGCACTGTCAACGACAGTGTTGCCCGTCCGGCACCGCGAGGAGGTAGGGGGTTGTTTTTGCACACACACTCACTAACCCACACTCACCCACACACACACCAACCCACACACTCACCCACTCACCATACTCACCCACTCATCCACCTATTCACCCACTAACCCACCAACCTATACTCACCCACCCACTCTCCCACACCCACCCACTCACTCACCCACCCACTCACCCACCCACTCACTCACTCACCCACCCACCCACCCACTCACCCACTAACCCACCAACTCACTCACCCACCCAACCACTCACTCACTCACTCACCCACCCACCCACTCACACTCTGCGTGTCTAACTCAGCCCCCCCCCACCTTCCTCCTCCAGGCAACCAGCTGAGCACCCCCACCACCCCCAACACCACCACCACCCCCACCACCCCCATCGCCACCACCACCCCCACCACCCCCACCACCCCCATCACCACCACCTCCATCATCACCACCATCACCACCCTCACCACCACCCCCACCACCCCCACCATCACCACCCCCACCATCCCCACCACCACCACCACTACCACCCCCACCACAACCCCCATCACCACCACCCCCACCACCACTCCCACCACCACCACACACACACACACCCACACACCCACCCACACACAACAGTCCTAAACCTTGTCCATTTCCCCTCGACATCTGGAAGAGTGAGGGACGATACCAACCACAGCCGCAAGTGATGATAACATTCTCGCTTGCAACTTTCATCAGCTAGCTGAGACCAGACCACTTTGGGTTTGAATGGTTGTACATCCACCACAGATAACAAGTCGATGGTCAGTGGGTAGATCAGCTCCACGACAGGTCCTGGTGTCAAAGACATGGGCCCGCATCTGCTGTTTTTTCACTACATAGTCCAGCAGATGTTTTTGCTTGCACCCGGCATGCATCCATGATTTTGTGTGGATGCGCCAATGCCGGAACATCGTGTTGGTAATTACAAGCCCATGGGCTGCACACAAATCTAGCAGCATCCTACCGTTGTTCTTGAGCTGATCTGGCCCATGCCTTCCAATCACTCCAGACCAGGTGCCAGCATCATGACCAACTCGGGCATTGAAGTCGCCCAACAGGATGACTCTATCCCGAGGGGCCACTGTAGCCAGCACCTGTGACAGGAGGTCATCTGACTCATCGGCCTTGCCTGCATCCATCCACGGATGTTGGTCTTCGGTCGGGGCATAAGAAACCACGACCACTACTCCTTGCCTCCGGTTGATGGGAAGGCAAGCCCAAAGTAGCCTGGGGTTTGCAGCTTCCCACACCTCACCGCCACTCTCCCACACCCTATTCATTCTGTTGTTCAGAAGAAGACCCACTCCCTGTTGTTTGGTAGTCTCCTGCCCTGAGTAGAGGACTGTCAACCCCTCATGTTGGCAGGAGCCAGAGCCGGTCCACCGGACCTCCTGAACACCACAGAGATCCAGGCGGTACCAGTCCAGCTCCCGACATAGGAGTGACAGCCTCTCCTCTGCATTCCGCGTTAGAACATTCCACGTGGCCACCTGCAATGGTTTTTTGTCTCCTGGCTCCGCCAATTGGGGTTTGGCCAGGAGACGTCATAGACGCCTGTCCCCCCGGGGCCTCCGGCACAAGCTTATTAAATAGATATTTTAGACGTGGTTTAGTGGTAATTTATTGAATGTGGAGGGGTTACCAGCCCCTCGCACTCGTCCAGAGCCCCCATTTGGCCGCTGTGGTGGCTACAAACGCCATGAGGGGAAAGGCCATCTCAGTTGGCCCTCCCCTCATGGCACTGCCCACCACAGCGTTGCCGTCCGGCACCATGAGGAGATTGGGGGTTGTTTTTGCCGGACTACACACACGCACACACATAGACACACAAACACACATATACCCACACACATCCACACCCCACTCTACCCACCCCCCCTCGCCCCCCCCTCGCTCCCCCCTCATCCCCCCCCTTATCCCCCCCTCATCACCTCCCTCACCCCCCCTCTTCCGCACCCCCCACACGAGGGATGACGAATTTTTATTGAATTCTTCAACAGTCAAAATGTTTAAACTTCCCAATGGCCACTCGCACAACGACGCCGCCCGCAGCCCAAGGTGACCACGTGGTGCTGCTCTTAATGTCACCAGGCGCCATTTTATTGGTGTGGGGGGGTGGGGGGGCGACCCTAATGACGTCACCCCTCTCCGCCCCCTCAGTGTGACGTCATAATCTCGGATCGTTCGCACGACGACGTGGTGACAACTTACGGTGCCACGTGCTGCTGCTGGTGATTGTGATGTCACCAGGCGCCATTTTATTGGTGTGGGGGAGGGGTGTAGACGACCCCATTGACGTCACCACCATGTCCTTACCCCCCCCCCCCCCCCCCAGTGTGACATCACAATCTCGGACTGTTCGGTAACAACTCATGGTGCCACGTGCTGCTGCTGCTGATTGTGATGTCACCAGACGCCATTTTTGGGGGAGGGGGTGGGCTATGCCAATGATGTCATCATCCCACCCCCCACCCCCATTGTGACGTCACAACCTCGGATCGTTCGGTGCGTGCTGTGGAATCGTCTAAGAGTTTGGTAATCGCCGATCCGAGCGTTCGGTTGCGTCTTTATGCTGTGAAAGTTGTCGTCGTTGTTGTTGATGTTATTATGTTCACCAGTTTCACAAGACAAGTGCCATGTAACATTACAGTTACATTGTTATTAAAGACCGTGCCATGTAACATTACAGTTACATTGTTAGTAAAGACAGTGCCACATTACACTACAGGGTGTTTCAAAAAGGATGGACCCGATCTGAAATCGCAAAATCTCTGCAACTACGACCCGCCCATGAATTAAACTCTTACCACTTGAAAGGGCGGGGAAGAGAGTTTCAAATGATTACCGCTCGATGCCTCTCCCAGCGCACAAACAGCCTCTAGCCTCAGTCGTTCACAAGGCGGTGACCCCCGCAATGCAAGGGGCAATTTGCGTTCTGCAGTTCGGCGAGACTGAATCCGTAATTGCGGTGCGGCGTGCGTTTCAACGGCGTTTTGGCATTGATCCGCCAATGTCGAAGCGCATGGTGGCACAAGAGACGGTGTTTTTGTGCCACCATTAGCGACTAATCTGGATGACATCAAAAACAGAATCACGGCAGCGGTGACTTCAGTGGAAGAGACACTTTGAGAGGCGTTTGGGACGAATTCAACTATCGCCTCGATGTTGTCCGTACAGCAGGTGGAGGGCACTTAGAGCATTTATAAACTGGTTAGTAAAACTTGATAATTTTTGTGTAATTGTAACATGTTGCCATCAAGAAATATACTGCTTTTAAATTGGGTCCATTTTTTTGAAACACCCTGAAAGCAATCTTGATTTGAAGCTTTCGTGACTGCAGGAATCCATACTCTTTGGTTCTTTCGGTAAAGTCACGTAGGTAGAATAAAATAAAATAAAACAAATCACGACGTTTTATAGTAACATTGTTATTAAAGACAGTGGCATGTAACATTATAGTGACATTAGTTTTAAAGACAAAGCCATCATAGATTTTGTATCAGAGTCACGTTGTATCTCCATGTTCACCGCAAAGTACCACTTGTGGTATTTGACCACCTCAACACAGCCCCTGCCGTGTTGTTTATCAAAAACAATTTGTCAAACAACAGCGAGTAGTCTATTACACTGGTCAACACACTTTTTCTGGCATAAGGTATTTTGGGGTGCTGATTCCAAATCTGACATCAGTTTTTGTCTATCACATCAGGTTTTTGAGATATCAAATATTGCATTTTCAATAAAAACTGCAGAAGAAAAATATTAAATAAATGTGGATATCTACATAAAATTATATATTATATTATAAGTAAAGCAGTCACTGACTCGCAACAACTTGCAATAAGTGACAGTTAATTTTGGGTAAAATCAATGAAAATGGGGTATGCCGATAGCATAAAATTAGATGTGATAGAGCAAATCTGAGATCAGATTTGGAATCAGCACCCTGAAATTAGTCTAAAACAGCTGCAAAAGTCCAGACCAGAAAAAAAAGGTTTTTTTGTTGACCAGTGTTATTATTATTATTGTTTTTTGTATTTCAAAGCTTTTATAGTGGCAACGGCGATGCCAAACGTGATGTTGCGTTGATGTTTACTCGGGCGACTTTCATTTCGTAACAGAGGTGGGGGTTTTTTTGTTCCCTTGTTCGGTTTGATCATCGCGGAAATGTGAAAATGTCGCGTCGGTCAAAACCCGCCACGCTGCCCGACACGCTGCCCGACACGGCCAACTCAGCCATTCGCTGCTAGTACAGCACTAGTGTATAGTGTAGTGTATAGTGTAGTGTATAGTTTAGTGTATAGTGTAGTGTATAGTTTAGTGTATAGTGTAGTGTATAGTGTAGTGTATAGTGTAGTGTATAGTATAGTGTGTAGTGTATTGTTTAGTGTAGTATATAGTGTATTGTTTAGTGTAGTATATAGTGTAGTGTATAGTGTAGTGTATAGTGTAGTGTGTAGTGTAGTGCATAGTATAGTGTTTAGTGTAGTGTATAGTGTAGTGTATAGTGTAGTGTATAGTAGTGTCGTGTAGAGTGTAGAGTGTAGTGTATAGTGTAGTGTGTAGCGTGTAGTGTATAGTGTAGTAGTGTATAGTGTAGTAGTGTATAGTGTAGTGTGTAGTGTAGTTTATAGTGTAGTGTATAGTGTAGTTTATAGTGTAGTGTATAGTAGTGTAGTGTGTAGTAGTGTAGTGTATAGTGTAGTGTATTGTAGTGTAGTGTAGTGTATAGTGTAGTGTATAGTGTAGTGTGTAGTGTAGTGTATAGTCGTGTAGTGTATAGTCGTGTAGTATATAGTAGTGTAGTGTATAGTGTAGTGTATAGTGTGTAGTGTATAATGTAGTGTATAATGTAGTGTATAGTGTAGTGTATACTATACACTACACTCTACACTACACTTTACACAAAACTATACACTACAATACACACTACACTATACACTACAAACTGCACTATACACTACACTATAAACTGCACTATACACTACACTATACACTACACTATACACTACACTATACGCTACACTATACACTACACTATACACTAGTGCTGTACTAGTGACGAATTGCCAGCTTCTGTTTACGTGACACTCAACCCCGTGACTGATTGGCTGTGTCGGGTGGTGGCGGGTTGCACTACGATGACACAAACATGTTTTTATTGACGCCATGAAACCCAGCAGAAGCCGCTCTGTATGGATGATGTTGGTAGCGAAAGCCTCCGATGTGATGGTAAATGTTGTGGATTTTCTTTTGAACACACCGGTGTGCTGTAGTAGTATACTACACTATACACTACACTACTACACTATACACTACACTATACACTACTATACACTACACTACTACACTATACACTATACACTACACACTACACTATACTACACTATACACTACACTACTATACAAGACACTATACACTACAATACTATACACTACTATACAATACACTATACACGACACTATACACTACACTACTATACACTACACTATACACTACACTATACACTACACTATACACTACACTACTATACAATACACTATACACTACTATATACTACACTACTATACACTACACTACTATACAATACACTATACACGACACTATACACTACACTACCACCACCACACCACCACCACACCACCACCACACCACCACGTGACTGTGACGTCGCGATTGACGTAGAATCTCTCCCCCGGGGATGCAAATTGATGGTCCCCCTTGTCACGGTGATCGTGATCCCCCCCCTCACCCACCCATTCACCCCTCCACTCACCCCTCCACTCGCCCACTCACCTCTCAACTCACCCAATCACTCACCCACTTACTCCTCCACTCACCCATCCACTCACCCACCCACTCACCCCTCCACTCACCCACTCACCCCTCCACTCACCCAATCACTCACCCAATCAATCACACACTCACCCACCCATCCACCCCCCCCCCCCCACGCACTCACCCACCCACTCACCGCTCCACTCACCCACCCACTCACCCCTCCACTCACTCACCCACCCACTCACCCACCGACTCACCCACCCACTCACCCACTCACCCCTCTACTCACCCACCCACTCACACACCCACCACTAACCAACCCACCCACCCACCCCCCCATCCCCTCCTCCAATGATGATCGATCCAATCCTCAATACAGCGAATGTGTCGATGTGATTGTCTCGTGTGGTATTTTATTCATGTTGCAGTTGTTGTGGTGTTGTGTGGGTTGTTGTTGTGTGTGGGTTGTTGTTGTGTGCGTGTGTGAGGGTGAGTGTGTGTGTGTGTGAATGCGGTTTCAGGAAAGGGCGGTCCTGCACAGACGCCATATTTTCTGTTCGTCTGCTTCAGCAGAGGTGTAGGGAATTCCAACAAGACCTACATCTCTGCTTTATTGACCTGGTCAAGGCCTATGATACTATCAGTAGACCTGTGCTCTGGGTTGTTCTTCGTGCTTTCGGAGTCCCTGACCCTCTGCTCACGATCATTAAGGACCTTCATGGTGGTGAGCGGGCCATTCCCTGTACACCTTGGGGTGCAACAGGGAGGTCCTCTGGCTCCCACATTATTTAACATTTATTTTGACCACGTAGTTCGTAATGCCTTCAATAGTTGTACCGGAGGAATTTCCATTTGGTACAGATATAATGGGAGGCTGATCGACGCCCGGGTGCGATCAAGGGATGGCTCCCTATTGGTCAACCACGTTATGTATGCTGATGATTTGGTAATAGCTGCTCATTCAGAAGAGGAGTTGGAGACGCTGCTGCTGAGACTGGAGCGTGCCACTAAGAGGTGGGGCCTTACCATCAGCCCCACCAAGACTAAGCACCTGCCTGGGTATTTTGTACCATCGGACACTCCACCCCCACAACTCCCAATCAGTGATGGGGCAGTAGTGGAGAGAGTGGAGATTTTCTCATACCTGAGCAGTGTGCTTATGACCGGCTCCAGTTTAACAGCAGAGGTCTCACTCCGAATCAGTAGAGTGGCAATATCTTTTCATCGGTTGTGTAACGCTGTGTGGCAGCTACCTGGTCTGTCGCTCCGCATGAAGCTTCAGGTCTTCTCGGCCACAGTCATTCCCTCCCTTCTCTACGTGTAGGAAACGTGGACCCCCTAATGGAGCATCTTCGCCGGTTGGAAACATTTAGGCTGGCCTGCCTTCGATCCATCCTGGGTTTAACCAGACTGGATTGTGTGAGGAGCTCACAAATCCTTGAAAGATCTGGGCAAAGTCCCATCGGTGAGCTCCTCCGTCAGGCAAGGCTGCGTTGGCTGGGTCATGTAGCCCGCATGCCCAGCCACCACATGCCTAAACAGCTTTTGTTCGGCCGGATCGAGGGGGCTAAACGGGCACTGCACGGGCTAGAGAAGAGATGGAGTGATGTGGTACAGGAGGACGTGGAGCTGAGTAGACTTTCCAATGACTGGTACCAGCAGTGTCAAGATCGGCCTCTGTGGAGGAGGCTCGTGAAGGACGCTACTGGGCAGTTGAAGGCAGCTCACAACAACGAGCGGAGCTCCGGGTGGCTAAAGCACAGCAAGTTGGCACAGTAAGGGGCACAGGTGGTGCATCAGCCAGTCGTCTCGGTCATCTCGGTCAGTCGACCCGTGGCACCTGGGTCTGCCCCGTGATCTCCTGCCAGCGGGCGTTCGACACTTCACGTGGCCGCAAGGTGCACATGGCTTGGCACAAGCGTCGTGGTGACGTCACCGCCACTTAGTGGCGAATGGCGGTTGTTGTGTGTGTCAGTGTGTGTGTGTGGATGAGTGTGTGGGTTCGGTGAGTGGGTGAGTGGGTGGGTGACTGGGTTGGAGAGTGGGTCAGTGGGTGTGTTTGTGGGTGGGTGGGTGGATGGGTGTGTGTGTGGGTGGATGGGTGTGGGTGTGTGTGTGGGTGAGTGAGTGGGTGTGTGAGTGGGTGAGTGTGTGGGTGTGTGTGTGGGTGTGTGTGTGGGTGGGTGAGTGGGTCAGTGTGTGGGTGGATGTGTGTGTGGGTGATTATGTGAGTGGGCGGGTGTGTGTGTAGGGTTTAGTGGGTGGGTGGGTTAGTGGGTGAGTGAGTGAATGAGTGGCTGTGTGTGTGTGTGGTGTGTGTGTGTATGTGTGTGTGTAGTGGTGTTTCTGTGTGCATCAAGACAGGAACACGCACGCGCAGCGACGTTAATGGAGCCCACTCCGGCGTTTATCGCCCCCTACCGATAACAAAGTGGCGCTGCGCGTGCAGTGGCATCGGTGACGTCACTGCGAGGTGCCGGGCTGAGAGGGCCAGGCCTAGCGGGGCTGGGTGTGGTACCAGCCCTGGCTGGGCTGGGTGTAGTTACCAGCCCAAGCGGGGCTGGGTGTGGCACCAGCCCTGGCGGGGCTGGGTGTGGCACCAGCCCTGGCGGGGCTGGATGTGGTACCAGCCCTAGCGGGGCTGGCTGGGCTGGGTGAGCGCTGGCACCACGCGTGGCGTGCGGTTGGGGGTCTCCCACAAGGGGGCGCGGGAGAGCGTCGGCCCAAGGGATTTCTTCACACAGCGTTGGTGTCCGGTGCCTTTCCTGCAATATTTTGCCGTCTTTTCTGTTTGCACTTAGTCACATAGTCGCTTCAAGATGTTCCCTTGTTCATGTTTTTGTTTGTTGTTTGTTGCGGTTGCACCCGATTCAAGAGCCGAATGGCTCACAGGGCTCAACACCAAATACATGAAAACTGAACACCGAGGGAGAGGGTTGCCCCGGGCCGTGTCACTCTAGTTGACCCCATAGACACGTGACCCGGAGTGCCCACAGAGAGGGCCCCAGGTGGGGGGGGGGGGCTAGGGTTGGTCACGTGTCTGGGCGGAGCTCTCCACCACCACCTCCACCATCACCGTCATCATCACGACCATGATCATCACCACCATCATCACCACTATCACCACCACCACCACCTCCATCACCTCCACCATCACCACCACCACCTCCATCACCACCATCATCACTACTATCACCACCATCATCATCACCACCTCCATCATCACCACCACCACCATCACCACCATCACAACCATCATAACCACCACCTCCACCATCATCACCACCATCACCTCCATCATCACCACCTCCATCACCACCTCCATCATCACCACCTCCACCACCTCCATCACCATCACCTCCATCATCACCACCACCATCACCACCATCATCACCACCTCGATCACCTCCATCATCACCACCTTCACCTCCATCACCACCATCACCCCCACCAAGTGACGGTGACGTCACCACAGCGCCTGTGCCAGGCTAGGTACACCAGGAGGTCACGGGACAGACCCAGCGGGTGCCATGGGTTGTACCGACTGAGATGTCTGAACACCACAACTTCACCGCACGTGTGATGGTTAAATGCGAGTATATTTATTCCTTTGCAAAACAAAGCTTCTAATTGGTGTTACAACATCTTCCCACAATCACCGCTTTGTCACTGCCGGAAAGGGGTGAGGACAAATCTTAGACCGGGGGGGATCACCACTCCACGTTCTCGCCACGGGTACCCTGTGTGGTTCATGCGGCGACGTCAACGTTAACACAGTAACGTCAATGTCAACACAGTAATGTCAACACAGTAATGTCAATGTTAACACAGCAACGTCAATGTGTTAACACAGTGACGTCAATGTTAACACAGCAACGTCAATGTTAACACAGTAATGTTAACACAGTAATGTCAATGTTAACACAGTAATGTCAATGTTAACACAGTAATGTCAATGTTAACACAGCAACGTTAATGTGTTAACACAGTAATGTCAACACAGTAACGTCAATGTTAACACAGTAATGTTAACACAGTAATGTCAATGTTAACACGGCAATGTCAATACAGTCAATGTTAACACCGCAACGTTAGCACAGCGACGTCACCGCAGTAACTTATTGCAGTGACGTCACCGCACTAACTTACTGCAGCCGTAGTCCACAACCACCGCTCCTCACGCACCGCGACATCGTCGCTCGTTGCCCTCGTGGGAAGCTGCTATACGTTCCCGTGCCGTGACGTCATCAGCAGTGCTGGTGACGTCATCAGCAGTGCCGGTGACGTAATCAGCAGTGCCGTGACGTCATCAGCAGTGCCGGTGACGTCACCAGCAGTGCCTGTGACGTATCTGTCTGTGCTGTGACGTATCGGCCATGCTGGTAATGTATCAGCAGTGCTGGTAATGTATCTGTCTGTGCTGTGACGTATCGGCCGTGCTGGTAATGTATCAGCAGTGCTGGTAATGTATCTGTCTGTGCCGTGACGTATCGCCGGTGACGTATCGGCCGTGCCGGTGAAGTATCTGTCTGTGCCGTGACGTATCGGTGCGTGCCGTGACGTATCGGCGCGTGCCGTGAGCAGTTGCCGGCACGGTGCGGCGATACCCGGTGCAGGTTTTGTGGTTCTGGTTTTGGGCAATGGGATCGGTGAGGGGGGAAGCTCCTTCACAATCGGCTGGTCCGATACACCGTGAGTAGATAGATAGATAAACGTGTCTATATATATACGTGTGTGTATGTATATATGTCTGTGTCTCTATGTATATATATGTGTATGTCTATGTGTGTCTATATATATACGTGTGTGTCTATGTGTGTCTATATATATACGTGTGTGTCTGTGTATGTATATATGTCTATGTGTCTCTATGTATATATATGTGTATGTCTATGTGTGTCTATATATATACGTATGTGTCTATGTGTATCTGTGTATATATCTCTATGTGTCTCTATGTATATATGTGTGTATGTCTATGTGTGTCTATATAGATGTTGCGCCACACCAAGGCGCTGTGGGTATTCTTATGGTCTCCACCCTCACAGGCCGATAGGGGGCAGCCGAGAGAGTGAGCGGGAGGTGTGGGGGTTGACCTGGAGTAACCCCCCCCCCCCCCCCCCGGGTACCTCGTGACCGGGGGTAGAGACCCCAGACCTCCAAAGGGGTGGGGGCTGGGGGCCAACGGTTCATTCCAGACCCTTCCAGACACTTCTGGATGGTTCTGGGGGGGAGGTTGTGGCTAGGGGCGTGATGAGCCCCAACTTGTGTATAAAAGCCGGCCCTCTCAACGGGACCGGCAGAGTTCGTCCACTCAAGACCCGAAGACGCCTGAAGACTTGAACACTCGGCCAGCACCCTGGGACCCTCAACCGAGGCTCTAGTAAGAGCCGCGTTGTAGCGGACCAGCGGTGAGACCCGTACACCCTGGCGAGGTCGGGTCAGCCCAGCCTGCCCTAGGTCCAGTAGCGGAGGACCCGAGAGAGAGCGGAGCCTGTAGGGCCCCGCTAGAAGGGAGGCAGTGCCTCCCTTAGGTAATCGGGTGAAGGGGCCGTACCCCTTCAGTGTTACGGGTGTTATTAACGTTTGTTGAATAGACGCATTGCCTCCAAGAGAAGTCTCGCTCCACGTTTCTACCCACAACATATATATGTGTGTGTCTGTGTGTGTGTCACTGTGTGTGTGTCTGTGTGTGTCTGTGTGTCTGTGTGTGTGTCTGTGTGTGTGTCTGTGTGTGTATCTGTATGTGTGTCTGTGTGTAGTCCGGCAAAAACAACCTCCTACCTCCTCGTAGTGCCGGACGGGCAACATTGTCGTGGTCAGTGCCGTGGAGGGAGGGCCAATTCCGATGCGTCTATCCCATCATGGCGTCTGTGACCACCACAGCGGCTAAATGGGGGCTCTGGATAGGTGCGAGGGGCTGGTAACCCCTCCACCTTCAATAAATTACCACTAAACCAGGTGAAAAATATCTATTTAAAAAGCTTGTGCCGGAGGCCCCGGGGGGACAGGCGTCTATGACGTCTCCTGGCCAAACCCCAATTGGCAGAGCCAGGAGATTGAATCTTCACCCTCGGGGCTCCTCCAGAAACAACGAAAAGCCACTTCGTGTGGCCACATGGAATGTTCGAATGCTCACTGCAGAGGAGAGGCTGCCACTCCTCTGTCGGGAGCTGGACCGGTACCGCCTGGATCTCTATAGCATTCAGGAGGTCGGGTGGACCGGCCCTGGCTCCTGCCACCATGAGGAGTGGAGAGTCTTCTACTCGGGGCAGGAGACTGCCATGAGGGGGTAGACCCATCGGATCGAGAGGGAGCCTTCTTCAGCTCCCTCTCGAGAGCTCCGCCCAGACACGTGATCACCCCCTAGCCCCCCCCCCCCCCTCCACTTGGGGACCTCTCTATGGACACTCCGGATCACGTGTCTACGGGGTCAACCAGAGTGCCATGGCCCGGGGCAACCCTCAACCTTGGGCCGACGCTCTCCCGCTCCCCCTTCGTGCTTTCGGAGTCCCTGACCCTCTGCTCATGCTCATTAAGGACCTTCATGATGGTAAGCAGGCCCCGGTAAAACTACGTGGCCGGACGTCAGAGCCATTCCCTGTACACCTTGGGGTGCGACAGGGATGTCCTCTGGCTCCCACATTATTTAACATCTATTTTGACCACGTAGTTCGTGGAGCCTTCAGTAGCTGTACTGGAGGAATTTCCATCTGGTACAGATACAATGGGAGGCTGATCGATGCCCGGGTGCGGTCAAGGGATGGCTCCCTATTGCCAATAATTTAGTAATTGCTGCTCATTCAGAGGAGGAGTTAGAGACGCTTCTGCTGAAACTGGAGCATGCCACTAAGAGGTGTGGGGCCTTACCATCAGCCCCACCAAAACTAAGCACCTGCCTGGGTATTTTGTACCATTGGGTACTCCACCCCCACAACTCCCAATCGGTGATGGGGCAGTTGTGGAGAGAGTGGAGAGTTTCCCATACCTGGGCAGTGTACTCATGACCGGCTCCGGTTTAACAGCAGAGGTCTCACTCTGAATCAGTCGAGCGGCAATATCTTTTCATCGGTTGCGCAACGCTGTGTGGAAGCTACCTGGTCTGTCGCTCAGCACGAAGCTTCAGGTCTTCTCGGCCAGTCATTCCCTCCCTTCTCTATGCTTGTGAAACGTGGACCCCCCTAACGGAACATCTTCGCTGGTTAGAAACATTTAGGCTGGGCTGCCTACGATCAATCCTGGGTTTAACCAGGCTGGATTGTGTGAGGAGCTCACAAATCCTCAAAAGATCTGGGCAAAGTCCCAAACTGCTTTTGTTCAGCCGGATCGAGGGGGCTAAGCGGGTGGGGTACAGGCTAGAGAAGAGATGGAGTGATGTGGTACAGGAGGACGTGGAGCTGAGTGGACTTTCCGATGACTGGTACCAGCGGTGTCAAGATCGGCCTCAGTGGAGGAAGCTCGTGAAGGACGCTGCTACTGGGCAGTTGGAGGCAGTCGCCCTCCAACAACAACGGAGGGCGGAGGAGCGACGCTCACAACAACGTGCGGAGTTTCGGGTTGCTAAAGCACAGCAAGTTGGCACAGGTGGTGCATCAGCGAGTCATCTCGGTCATTCGACCCGTGACACCTGCTGGGTCTGCCCCGTGACCTCCTGCCATCGGGCGTTCGACACTTCACGTGGCCTCAAGGTGCACATTTCCTGGCACAAGCGTCGTGGTGACGTCACCGCCACTTAGTGGCGAATGGCGGTTGTTGTCTGTGTGTGTCTGTGTGTGTCTGTGTGTGTGTGTCTGTGTGTGTCTGTGTGTGTCTTTGTCTAGTCTTTGTCTAAGGAGCGGTAGTACTCTCTGTGTGTGTCTGTGTGTGTCTGTGTGTATGTGTGTGTGTCTAGTCTTTGTCTAAGGAGCGGTAGTACTCTGTGTGTGTCTGAGGGTGTCTGTGTGTGTGTGACGCTGTGTGTGTGTCTGTGTGTGTCTTTGTCTAGTCTTTGTCTAAGGAGCGGTAGTACTCTGTGAGCACCCTCCAGGCTCGCGTGGACATGAACCCCTCCGGAGGGTCCACCCCTTCCCGTGCCATCTTACGCATGCGCGTGCCGGAGATGAAGTCAAACTCGGCATGGCTACACACACACAGACACACACACACAGACACACACACACAGACACACACACACAGACACACACACAGACACACACACAGACACACACACGGAGAGAGACAGTGTTAGCACCGGGGAGACAGAGACACAGAGAGACACAGAGACAGAGAGAGACACAGAGAGACAGAAACACAGAGAGACAGAGACACAGAGAGACAACACAGAGACACAGAGACACTATCCAAGACATGCCACTTAATCCCACCCCATCCTTACTCACCACCCCCACTCACCACCCCCACTCACTACTCACACCCCACTCACCACCCCCACTCACCACACTCACCACCCCCACTCACCACCCCCACTCACCACCCCCACTTACCACCCCCACTCACCACTCACCACCCGACTCACCACCCCCACTCACCGTTCAGCGTCATAGAACTGCATCTGCCGGGCGGCCACGTTGTAGGCAGCAACTCTGAAGGGGATCACCTCCAGCGAGGTGAGGCCAGGCGCCATCGTCAGTACCTGCAGACACCGTCAGTCACTCAGTCAGTCACTCAGTCAGTCAGTCACTCAGCCAGTCACTCAGTCAGTCAGTCACTCAGTCAATCAGTCACTCAGTCACTCACTCAGTCAGTCAGTCACTCAGTCACTCAGTCAGTCAGTCACTCGGTCAGTCAATCAGTCACTCACTCAGTCAGTCACTCAGTCAGTCAGTCACTCAGTCAGTCACTCAGTCACTCAACCACCCACTCACCACCCCCCCATCACCCCCCCACCACCCCCCCACCTTAGCCCCGTGTGAGTGGTCGTAGAGGTCCACGCCGCTCTCTGGGTGAGGCATCCCCGCTGGGTCTCGCCCCACGATGTAGAAGTTCGCTCCGGCAATCATCCGGCAGCGGCAGTGCCATTGAACCTGGGGGGGCATCACCATCATCACCATCATCATCACCATCATCACCATCATCACCATCATGATCATCATCATCACCATCATCATCATCACCATCATCATCATCACCATCATCATCACTATCACCATCATCACCATCATCACCACCACCATCATCATCACCACCATCATCACCACCATCATCACCATCATCATCACCACCATCACCATCATCATGGGCATCACCACCACCATCACTAAGCCACTCACCCACCCACTCACCCACCCGCTCACCCACCCGCTCACCCACCCGCTCACCCACCCGCTCACCGACCCGCTCACCCACTCACCCACCCACTCACCCACCCACCCACCCACCCACTCACCCACCCACCCACCCACTCACCGACCCACCCACCCACTCACCCACCCACCCACCCACTCACCCACCCACCAACTCACCCACCCACTCACCCACCCACTCACCCACCCACCCAACCACCCACCCACTCACCAACTCCCCCACCCACCAACCCACGCTCACCTCCGTAGGCCCGGCGTACATCATGGGCGAGGGGAAGATGGCGAGTACGGTGGTGAGTGGGTCCAGCACTCCGTCCTCCACGAGGGCGGCGTGCTGCCGCATGCGCCAGGCCAGCGGCACGTCGTCCTCCTTGGTCCAGCCCCCCAGCGGGTGCAGCAGCAGCACGGGGGAGCGGTAGCCGCGCTCGCGAAGGCGCCGGCGCGTGTCGCTCATGAGCAGCGCGTGGCCGTTGTGCACCGGGTTGCGCAGCTGGAAGGCGAAGACCGCGTCTGGGGCGGGGCGGGGGGGGGGAAGGGGGGGAGTTAGACACGCAGATAGACACACACAGATAGACAGGTAGACACACACACAGACACACACAGATAGACACACAGACACACACAGACACACACAGATAGACACACAGACACACACACACAGATAGACAGATAGACACACACAGATAGAGACACACAGACACACACACACAGACACACACAGACACACACACACAGACACACAGACACACACACAGACACACACACACAGACACACACACAGACAGACACACACACAGACACACACACACAGACACACACACAGACACACACACAGACACACACACACAGACACACACACACACAGACACACACACACAGACACACACACAGACACACACAGACAGAGACGCTGTCGCTGACCGGCGTTGAGTTGACGGAATTTGTTGCGCAGCTCAACGGGCGAGAGCCGGTACTCGTCCAGACCGTCACCCCAGCGGATTCGCTCCGGCACCTCCAAGTCACCGCCCACCAGCCACTCGCCACTCTCCAGCACCATCTGGGGGAGATGCGGGGTAGTGTCAGAGTTGTTGTGGTGGTGGTTGTTGTTAGAGTTGTTGTTGTGGTGGTGGTGGTTGTTAGAGTTGTTGTTGTTGTGGTGGTTGTTAGAGTTGTTGTTGTTGTGGTGGTTGTTATAGTTGTTGTTGTTGTGGTGGTGGTTGTTGTTGTGGTTGTTGTGGTGGTGGTGGTTGTTGTCACCTTGATGTAGGGGTGTTCCTTGCAGGTGGTGCCCCACTGCCGGGCACAGCGCTCCTCCTTGCGGTGCGGAAAGAACTCCAAATTACGGAGCACAGCAACTTTCACCCCCTGCGACACACATACAGACACACACAGTCAACCACGTTATGTATGCCGATGATTTGATAATAGCTGCTCATTCAGAAGAGGAGTTGGAGATGCTGCTGCTGAGACTGGAGCGTGCCACTAAGAGGTGGGGCCTTACCATCAGCCCCACCAAAACGAAGCACCTGCCTGGGTATTTTGTACCATCGGGCACTCCACCCCCACAACTCCCAATCGGTGATGGGGCAGTAGTGGAGAGAGTGGAGAGTTTCGCATACCTGGGCAGTGTGCTCATGACCGGCTCCGGTTTAATAGCAGAGGCCTCACTCCTAATCAGTCGAGCGGCAATATCTTTTCATCAGTTGCGTAACACTGTGTGGAAGCTACCTGGTCTGTCGCTCCGCACGATGC
Organism: Lampetra fluviatilis; assembly: GCF_964198595.1. Lineage (NCBI taxonomy): Eukaryota > Metazoa > Chordata > Hyperoartia > Petromyzontiformes > Petromyzontidae > Lampetra > Lampetra fluviatilis. Next base: position 578,001 of record NW_027620425.1, read on the forward strand.
TTCAGGTCTTCTTGGCCACAGTAATTCCCTCCCTTCTCTACACTTGCGAATCGTGGACCCCCCTAACGGAACATCTTCGCCGGTTATAAACATTTAGGCTGGCCTGCCTACGATCAATCCTGGGTTAAACCAGGCTGGATTGTGTGAGGAGCTCACAAATCCTCGAAAGATCTGGACAAAGTCCCATCGGTGAGCTCCTCCGGCAGGCAAGGCTGCGTTGGCTGGGTCATGTAGCCCGCAAGCCCAGCCACCGCATGCCTAAACAGCTTTTGTTCGGACGAATCGAGGGGGCTAAACGGGCGCGGCACGGGCTAGAAAAGAGATGGAGTGATGTGGTACAGGAGGACGTGGAGCTGAGTGGACTTGCCGATGACCGGTACCAGCGCTGTCAAGATTGGCCTCTGTGGAGGAGGCTCGTGAAGGACGCTACTGGGCAGTTGGAGGCAGTCGCCCTCCAACAACAACGGAGGGCGGAGGAGCAACGTTCACAACAACGAGCGGAGCACCGGGTGGCTAAAACACAGCAAGTTGACACAGTAGGGGGCACAGGTGGTGCATCAGCCAGTCATCTCGGTCATCTCGGTCAGTCGACCCATGGCACCTGCTGGGTCTGCCCCGTGACCTCCTGCCAGCGGGCGTTCGACACTTCACGTGGCCTCAAGGTGCACATGGCCTGGCACAAGCGTCGTGGTAACGTCACCGCCACTTAGTGGCGAATGGCGGTTGTTGTTGTTGTGTGTGACGCTGTGTGTGTGTGACGCTGTGTGTCTGTGTGTGTACCTGTGTGTGTGTACCTGTGTGTATGTATGTGTGTGTGTGTACCTGTGTGTGTGTGTACCTGTGTGTGTACCTGTGTGTATGTGTGTGTGTGACACTGTGTGTGTGTGTCTGTGTGTGTGTACCTGTGTGTGTCTGTGTGTGTGTACCTGTGTGTGTCTGTGTGTGTCTGTGTGTGTGTCTGTGTGTGTGTCTGTATGTGTGTGTGTCTGTATGTGTGTGTGTGTACCTGTGTGTGTGTGTGACGCTGTGTGTGTGTGTGTGACGCTGTGTGTGTGTGTGTGACGCTGTGTGTGTGTGACGCTGTGTGTGTGTGTGTAACGCTGTGTGTGTGTATGTGTGTGTACCTGTGTGTGTGTGTGTGTCTGTGTGTGTACCTGTGTGTGTACCTGTGTGTGTGTATGTGTGTGTGTACCTGTGTGTGTATGTGTGTGTGGCGCTGTGTGTGTGTGTATGTGTGTGTGTGTGACGCTGTGTGTGTGTGTGTGTGTGACGCTGTGTGTGTGTGTGTGTGACGCTGTGTGTGTGTATGTGTGTGTGTGTGACGCTATGTGTGTGTGTGTGTATGTGTGTGTACCTGTGTGTATGTGTGTGTGTGTCACGCTGTGTGTGTGTGTGTACCTGTGTGTGTGTGTGTATATGTGTGTGTGTGTGTGTGACGCTGTGTGTGTGTGTGACGCTGTGTGTGTGTGTGACGCTGTGTGTGTGTGTAACGCTGTGTGTGTGTATGTGTGTGTACCTGTGTGTGTGTGTGTGTCTGTGTGTGTACCTGTGTGTGTATGTGTGTGTGTGTGTACCTGTGTGTGTATGTGTGTGTGACGCTGTGTGTGTGTGTATGTGTGTGTGTGTGACGCTGTGTGTGTGTGTGTGACGCTGTGTGTGTGTGTGTGACGCTGTGTGTGTGTGTGTGACGCTGTGTGTGTGTATGTGTGTGACGCTGTGTGTGTGTGTGTACCTGTGTGTGTGTGTGACGCTGTGTGTGTGTGTGACGCTGTGTGTGTGTGTGTACCTGTGTGTGTCTGTGTGTACCTGTGTGTGTGTGTATGTGTGTGTGTGTACCTGTGTGTGTGTGTGACGCTGTGTGTATGTGTGTGTGACGCTGTGTGTGTGTGTGACGCTGTGTGTGTATGTGTGCGTCTGTGTGTGTGTGTGTGAGGCTGTGTGTGTGTGTGTACCTGGTACACGAGGGCGATGGCCGCACCTCCCTCCAGCCGCTGTTTGTCCTCCGTGGAGACGGGAAGCACCACAGGGACAGACAGATTCATCACCCCGCCTGTCAGACACCGCAGATAGACACAGAGTAGTCGGTGAGTGGGTGAGTGAGTGGGTGGGTGAGTGAGTGGGTGAGTGAGTGGGTGAGTGAGTGGGTGGGTGAGTGAGTGGGTGAGTGAGTGAGTGTTTGAGTGGTGATTGGGTGAGTGAGTGGTGAGTAAGTCAGTGAGTGAGTGTTTGAGTGGTGAGTGAGTGGTGAGTGAGTGGTGATAAGTGAGTGGGTGAGTGAGTGGGTGGGTGGGTGGGTGAGTGAGTGGATGAGTGGGTGGGTGAGTGAGTGGGTGGGTGAGTGAGTGGGTGAGTGAGTGGGTGAGTGAGTGGGTGGGTGAGTGAGTGAGTGAGTGAGTGGGTGAGTGAGTGAGTGGGTGAGTGAGTGAGTGGGTGAGTGAGTGAGTGACTGGGTGAGTGAGTGGTGAGTGAGTCAGTGAGTGAGTGTTTGAGTGGTGAGTGAGTGGTGAGTGAGTGGTGAGTGAGTGATGAGTGAGTGGGTGAGTGAGTGGGTGGGTGGGTGGGTGAGTGAGTGGATGAGTGGGTGGGTGAGTGAGTGGTGAGTGGGTGGGTGAGTGAGTGAGTGGGTGAGTGAGTGAGTGGGTGAGTGAGTGAGTGAGTGAGTGAGTGAATGAGTGAGTGGGTGAGTGTGTGAGTGAGTGTATGAGTGGTGAGTGAGTGGTGAGTACCATCGAGCAGGCAGTTGAAGTGCAGGCACTGTAAGTATTCCCTCTCACGCATGAAGCCGGCCAGAGGCGTAGCCCAGCCCTCAGACAGCACCTGCACCCACTGCAGGTCCAACTGCACACACACAGACACACACACATATATATACATACTACACAGATACACACAGACACACACACATATATATACATACTACACAGATACACACTCACACACACTCACACAGACACACACTCACTCAAACACTCACCCACTCACTCACACAGACACACACATATATTTACATACACAGATACAGACAGACACACACTCACTCACACAGACACACACTCACTCAAACACTCACCCACTCACACACTCACTCACACACTCAGTCACTTACACACTCACACACTCCCCCACTCACTCACCCACTGCCCCACTCACTCACCCACTCACTCACCCACTGACTCACACACTGACTCACACACTCAAACACTCACTCACTGACTCACCTACTCACACATGACTCGCTCACTCACCTACTCACTCACCCACTCACCCTTTCTCTCACCCACTCACCCACTCACCCACTCACCCACCCACTCCCCCACTCACTCACCCACTCACCCACTCACTCACCCACTGACTCACACACTCAAACACTCACTCACTGACTCACCTACTCACCCACTGACTCGCTCACTCACCTACTCACTCACCCACTCACCCTTTCTCTCACCCACTCACCCACTCACCCACCCACTCCCCCACTCACTCACCCACTCACCCACTCACTCACCCACTCAAACACTCACTCACTGACTCACCTACTCACCCACTGACTCGCTCACTCACCTACTCACTCACCCACTCACCCTTTCTCTCACCCACTCACCCACTCACCCACTCACCCACCCACTCCCCCAATCACTCACCTACTCACCCACTCACTCACCCACTGACTCACACACTCAAACACTCACTCACTGACTCACCTACTCACCCACTGCCTCGCTCACTCACCTACTCACTCACCCACTCACCCTTTCTCTCACCCACTCACCCACTCACCCACTCACCCACCCACTCCCCCACTCACTCACCCACTCACCCACTCACTCACCCACTGACTCACACACTCAAACACTCACTCACTGACTCACCTACTCACCCACTGACTCGCTCACTCACCTACTCACTCACCCACTCACCCTTTCTCTCACCCACTCACCCACTCACCCACCCACTCCCCCACTCACTCACCCACTCACCCACTCACTCACCCACTGACTCACACACTCAAACACTCACTCACTGACTCACCTACTCACCCACTGACTCGCTCACTCACCAACTCACTCACCCACTCACCCTTTCTCTCACCCACTCACCCACTCACCCACTCACCCACCCACTCCCCCACTCACTCACCCACTCACCCACTCACTCACCCACTGACTCACACACTCAAACACTCACTCACTGACTCACCTACTCACCCACTGACTCGCTCACTCACCTACTCACTCACCCACTCACCCTTTCTCTCACCCACTCACCCACTCACCCACTCACCCACTCACCCACCCCACTCACCTCTGTGATGCTCAGTGTGGGCAGGCCCTGCATCTCGGCCTGCAGGGCGCTCACGGCGTTCTCAGCTACGAAGAGCTCCTTCACCTCCACTGTGGCGGACATGGGCACAATACCCTGTGTGTGTGTGACACAGTGACACACACAGTGAGTGACACACATAGTGAGTGAGTGACACAGTGAGTTACTGAGTGAGTGACTCAGTGAGTGACTGAGTGAGTGACACAGTGAGTGAGTGAGTGAGTGACTGAGTGACTTGAGTAACTGAGTGAGTGAGTGACTGAGTGAGTGACGGAGTGAGTGACTGACTGACTGAGTGAGTGACTGAGTGAGTGAGTGACTGAGTGAGTGACTGAGTGAGTGAGTGATACAGTGAGTGACTGAGTGAGTTACTGAGTGAGTGAGTGACTGAGTGACTGAGTGAGTGACTGAGTGAGTGTTTCACCCCCTCCTGCAGGAGCTCCACGATCCGCATGACACACTCGTCGATGGTCGTCTCGCTCGTCTTGAGCACCAGGTCCGGAGTCTCCGGCTTGTCGTACGTCGAGTCAATGCCGGTGAAGCCTGCGCACAGACGCACACACACAGTGTACACAGTGAATACACACACCCAGTGTACACACACACACAGTGTACACAGTGAACACACACACACAGTGTACACACACACACAGTGTACACACACACACAGTGTACACAGTGAATACACACACACACACACAGTGTACACACACACAGTGAACACACACACAGTGTACACACACACAGTGTACACACACACACAGTCACACACACACAGTGTACACAGTGAACACACACACACAGTGTACACACACACACACAGTGTACACACACAGTGTACACACACACACAGTGTACACACACACACAGTGTACACACACAGTGTACACACACACACAGTGTACACACACACAGTCACACACATACAGTGTACACACACACACAGTCACACACACACAGTGTACACACACACACACACACAGTCTGTGCGGTCCCCCTCTTTGAGAAGGGGGACCGCACAGACTGTAACAACTACAGGGGCATCTCACTCCTCAGTGTACCGGGAAAGGTCCTGGCAAGGATTATTCAACATCGCCTTGCTAGGCACGCTGAGGAGAGGCTTGCGGAGCCCCATTGCGGTTTCAGGAAAGGGCGGTCCTGCACAGATGCCATATTTTCTGTCTGTCTGCTACAGCAGAGGTGTAGGGAATTCCAACAAGACCTACATCTCTGCTTTATTGACCTGGTCAAGGCCTATGATACCGGTTAGAAACATTGAGGCTGGCCTGCCTACCATCCATCCTGGGTTTAACCAGGCTGGATTGTGTGAGGAGCTCACGAATCCTTGAAAGATCTGGACAAAGTCCCATCGGTGAGCTCCTCCTGCAGGCAAGGCTGCGTTGGCTGGGTCATGTAGCCCGCATGCCCAGCCACCGCATGCCTAAACAGCTTTTGTTCGGCCGGATCGAGGGGGCTAAATGGGCGCGGCACGGGGTAGAGAAGAGATGGAGTGATGTGGTACAGGAGGACGTGGAGCTGAGTAGACTTGCCGATGACTGGTACCAGCGGTGTCAAGATCGGCCTCTGCAGGAGGCTCGTGAAGGACGCTACTGGGCAGTTGGAGGCAGTCGCCCTCCAACAACAACGGAGGGCGGAGGAGCGATGCTCACAACAACGAGCGGAGCGCCGGGTGGCTAAAACGCAGCAAGTTGGCACAGTAGGGGCACAGGTGGTGCATCAACCACTCGTCTCAGTCAGTCGACCCGTGGCACCTGCTGGGTCTGCCCTGTGACCTCCTGCCAGCGGGCGTTCAACACTTCACGTGGCCTCAAGGTGCACATGGCCTGGCACAAGCGTCGTGGTGACGTCACCGCAACTTAGGGGCGAATGGCGGTTGTTGTTGTTGTGTGTGTGTGTGTGTCTGTGTGTCTGTGTGTCTGTGTGTGTCTCACCCTTGATCTCCCCGGCTCTGGCCTTCTTGTAGAGGCCTTTCACGTCTCGTTGCTCACAAACCTCCAGCGGAGCGTCCACAAAGAGCTCAAAGAAGGGCAGCCCAGCGTCAGAGTGGATCTTACGGGCATTCTCACGGTCCTACAGAGACACACGCACAGAGAGACACACACACACATAGATATAGAGACATAGACACACACACACATAGACATAGACACATAGACACACACATAGACACACACAGATATAGACACATAGACATACACACACACTGAGTGACTCACCGAGTGACTGACTGAGTGAGTGTGTAACTGAGTGTGTAACTGACTGAGTGACTTGAGTGAGTGACTGACTGAGTGACTGAGTGACTGACTGAGTGAGTGACTGAGTGACTGACTGAGTGACTGAATGACTGACTGAGTGACTGACTGAGTGAGTGTGTAACTGAGTGTGTAACTGGCTGAGTGACTGACTGAGTGACTGACTAACTGAGTGACTGACTGAGCGACTGACTGAGCGACTGACTGAGTGACTGACTGACTGACTAAGCGACTGAGTGACTGACTGAGTGACTGACTAAGCAACTGACTGACTGACTGACTGAGTGAGTAACTGAGTGACTGACTGAGTGACTGAGTGACTGAGTAACTGACTGAGTGACTGACTGACTAAGCGACTGACTGACTGACTGAGTGACATGAGTAGTTACCCGCTGGTAGGGAGATATGAACGAGGTGATGCACACCAGCCCCGCGTCAGCGAACAGCCTGGCCACCTCTGCGATGCGCCGGATGTTCTCCTCGCGGTCTCCCGGCGTGAAGCCAAGGTTCTTGTTGAGGCCGTGGCGGACGTTGTCACCGTCCAGCGAGTAGCAGGGGATGTCGTGCACCACCAGATACTCCTCCAGCGCAAAGCCCAGGGACGTCTTGCCCGCTCCGGACAGACCTGGCGGACACACGGATCGCGTGTGGGTGTCTCTGTGAGTCTCTGTGTGTCTCTGTGTGTCTCTGTGTGTCTCTTTGTGTCTCTGTGTGTCACTGTGTGTCACTGTGTCTCTGTGTCTTTGTGTATCTTTGTGTCTCTGTGTGTCTCTGTGTCTGTGTGTCTTTGTGTATCTTTGTGTGTCTCCGCGTGTCTCCGTGTGTCTCCGTGTGTCTCCGTGTGTCTCTGTGTGTCTCTGTGTGTCTCTGTGCGCCTCTGCGTGTCTCTGCGTGTCTTTGTGTGTCTCTGTGTCTCTGCGTGTCTCTGTGTGTGTCTCTGTGTGTCTCCGTGTGTCTCTGTGTCTCCGTGTGTCTCCGTGTGTCTCTGTGTGTCTCCGTGTGTCTCTGTGTCTCCGTGTGTCTCCGTGTGTCTCTGTGTGTCTCCGTGTGTCTCTGTGTCTCCGTGTGTCTCCGTGTATCTCTCTGTGTCTCTGCGTGTCTCTGCGTGTCTCTGCGTGTCTCTGCGTGTCTCTGCGTGTCTGTGTGTCTGTGTGTCTCTGTGTGTGTCTGTGTGTCTCTGTGTGTCTCTGCGTGTCTCTGCGTGTCTGTGTGTCTATGTGTGTCTCTGTGTATCTCTGTGTGTCTCTGTGTGTCTCTGTGTCTCTGTGTCTCTGCGTGTCTCTGTGTGTCTCTGTGTCTCTGCGTGTCTCTGTGTGTCTCTGTGTGTCTCTGTGTATCTATGTGTGTCTCTGTGTCTCTGTGAGTCTCTGTGTGTCTCTGTGAGTCTCTGTGAGTCTCTGCGTGTCTCTGTGTGGAGAAGAGATGGAGTGACGTGGTACAGGAGGACGTGGAGCTGAGTGGACTTGCCGATGACCGGTACCAGCGGTGTCAAGATCGGCCTCAGTGGAGGAGGCTCGTGAAGGACGCTACGGGGCAGTTGGAGGCAGTCGCCCTCCAACAACAACGGAGGGCGGAGGAGCGACGCTCACAACAACGAGCGGAGCGCCGAGTGGCTAAAGCGCAGCAAGTTCTAGATTTGAAGTTTTGGTGACTGCAAGGATTCATACTCTTTGTTTTTTTTCGGTAAAGTCACATAGGTAAGAAATTAAAATAAATTAAATTAAATCACGACGTTTCGGAAGCAACACAAGCCATAGGGGGCACAGGTGGTGCATCAGCCAGTCATTTCGGTCTTCTCAGTCAGTCGACCCGTGGCACCTGCTGGGTCTGTCCCGTGACCTCCTGCCAGCGGGATTTCGACACTTCACGTGATAGCCTCAAAGTGCACATGACCTGGCACAAGCGTCGTGGTGACGTCACCGCCACTTAGTGGCGAATGGCGGTTGTTGTGTTGTTGTGTATGTGTATGTATGTGTATGTGTGTGTATGTGTGTGTGTATGTGTGTGTGTGTGTATGTGTGTGTGTATGTGTGTATGTGTGTGTGTATGTGTGTGTGTATCTGTGTATGTATGTGTGTGTATGTGTGTGTATCTGTGTGTATG